>NC_136503.1:33715752-33748252 GCF_053919585.1 Euprymna scolopes
ATGAAAGACGCATTGGACGATGGGGGGAAAGCATTGAACATATTACGAGAACATTATTTATCAAAAGGGAAACCGAAAATAATATCCCTATATACAGAATTAACCTCTTTGAAACGTAACGAGGATGAAACGATCACCAACTACGTCATAAGGACAGAAACAACCGCCAATGCCTTAAAACTCTCAGGTGAATTAATAAGCGATAGCTTGTTGATATCAATGACCCTCAAGAGACTTCCAGCCGATTTTAAACCATTTACAACTGTCATAACTCAAAAAGACAAACCCATAAATTTCAGCGAATTTAAAGTGACATTGCGCAGTTACGAAGAGACTAATCGTATGCTCGTGGACAATAATAACCCCAGCAATATTATGAAGTTCAAAAATGTTTCTCGAAATCAAACACCACCAAATTACGCACCTCACCGCAACGTATTCTCCAAAAGTAATTTTTCCAAGAAAAAGAATAAAATTATCTGCTATAATTGTGGACGACCCAACCACAAAAGTTTCCAATGTCGATATAAACGCTCTAAAATGGACTCCATAAAAAACGTTGAGAACTTTGAGGAAGAACATACATTCCTATTCACATGTAACTTTGACAATACCACAAACGGCAAAAACCTCCTTCTAGACTGTGGTGCTACAGCGCACGTTATCACCAAGGAATCTGATTTTATTAATTTTGATTCAAACTTTAATCCTAAAAGTCATTTTGTCGAACTTGCCGACGGTAGTCAAATAAATGATATAGTCTTGAAAAAAGGCGATACTAAAATATACCTAAAAATAATAAAGGCGAAATCTGTAACTCGCTACTAAGAAATATTTAGCTGATGTTGCCCCGTACGGTTCAGTAAAATGTATTCGCTCAGACAATGGGACTGAACTTACTAGTAAAAACTTTGAACTTCTATTAATTAACTACCGTATTAAACACGAGAAATCGGCGCCATACTCCCCCTTCCACAATGGCACAGCTGAAAGGGCATGGCGAACCCTTTTTGAGATGACAAGATACCTACTTATCGAATCGAAATTAGCGTATAGTTTATGGACATACGCGTTGATGGCAGCAGCATATATCAGAAATAGATCGTTCAATAAGAGGCTAGGAAAAACGCCGTATGAAGCGTTTTGCGGTATAAAACCTAAAATGAATAGAATGCATCTATTTGGTTCTGATTGTTTTGCATTTATAGAAAACACTAGTAAACTAAATACTAAAAGCGAAAAAGGTACTTTCGTAGGTTACGATAAATATAGTCCGGCATATTTAATCTACTTTGCAGCTAAAAATGCCATAAAAAGGGTCAGATGTGTAAAATTCAATGATACATTAAATTTAAAAAATGGCGATCCGGTGAATGAAAAACGTGAAATATTGCCTAGCATCTTAATTGATCACAATGAAAATATTAATAACGACGACAGTTACAGTACTTCTGACGAAAACAGTAACCAGACACGTCGATACCCAATAAGGGAGCGAAAAAGGCCAAACTTCTTACAAATTGAAAAAATACAAGATTACGCCGTGGATTACTGTTATTCGTTGAACAGCGCACCGGAAAGTTATAATGAGGCGATTAATTCACAAAACCACCAACAATGGGAACAAGCTATGGTATCCGAATTGAAAGCTTTAGCTGAAATAATACCTACGAAATAGTGGCAAAACCAACAGATAAAAATATAATTTCTTCACGCTGGGTTTTTTCCAAAAAAATCACAGCTTCTGGCAGTGAAACTTTTAAAGCAAGATTTGTAGCGAAAGGTTTCTCACAAATTCCTGGAGCGGAATATTGTGCAACATTTTCACCAATGACAATTAGAATTTTATTACAACTTGCCACTCAATGCAATTTAAAAATACATCAAATGGATGTAAAAAATGCTTATTTAAATGCTCCGATTGACTGTGAAATCTACATTTACCCTCCAGAGGGATTTAAAATGAAAAATAAAAATTGGGTGTGGAAATTAAATAAATGGTTATATGTACTAAAACAAAGTGCACACAATTGGAATTTAACACTCCATAATTATTTTATAGAACAGGAATTCAAACAATGTCCCGTAGACGCGTGCATGTATACCAAAAATGTTGGTAATAAATTGTTGATTTTGATTTTTTGGGTTGACGATATATTACTCGCCTCAAACAGTGAAAACACTTTAAGAGATGTTAAAAATGAATTAAATAAACAATTTAAAATGGCCGATATTGGACGACTGTCATGGTTCCTCGGTATAAAATTTAGCTGTGAAAATGAAACTATAACTATGAACCAATCACGATACATTGAAAAAATTCTGCTCAAGTTCGGAATGCAAGATTGTAAGCCGCGTTCAACTCCCGTCGAAATGGACATAAATAAAAATATAGGGACCGAAACAAAATTCATAGATAACGGAATATACAGGGAGATGGTAGGAATCCTCATCTACTTGATGACCGCAACAAGGCCTGACATATGTTACACTGTAACAAAGCTATCTCAAAACTTATCGAAACCGACAATTAAAGACAAATTCCCATAAAACCAGAGGAAAAAGAACAAAAAAACAATTATTTTATTGGCTTATTTTCCTTTGCTCATTTATTTTTTATTTTTTATTTATTTTTTCTTTTCTTTTCTTTTCTCAAGTGAAACCAAAATTGAATCCGAAAGGATTTTTCCATTATATCAAAAAAAGGGGGGGGTGTAAAAAGTTTTTGACTTGTGATGGGGGGTATATATTTAAATGCTGCCCACATCAGCATTATGTGGCACAAGGCCGGAAAGTGGGAACCCCGCAGGCTCCCCTAAAGGGATACTCAGTCCAACACGAGCTGGGCCGGTTCCCGGCCCCTCACCTGTTGGGCTGAGTATCAACTGACGAATCCTTGACTTGTACTACCCTGTCTCCATGCAGCCGAAGCCGCTAGGAGACACATCCCATCATAGTGACCTAGTGATGGGGTATGAGACGAATGGATTCGCCAATCATTTTTATAACCAACGGCTGTGCTAAACAACCAATCAAAACATCGCAAAATTATTATAAAAATCGTCGAATTTTGTGATTCAATCAGTTCGCCATTTACTACGTCACGGACCGCATTTAATTCTTCGCCGCCATCTTGGTTACTGATCTGAACTACGCCGCCATCTTTGTTCAACATAATATCTCAGAACTTAAGAGGTTAACTACGCGACGGACCGCATTTGATTCTTGGTCGCCATCTTGGTTACTGATCTGAACTAAGCCGCCATCTTTGTTCAACACAAATGTCTCAAAACTTAACAATAATAATTACATAGAATCATAAAAACTGAAAATGTATAATCGTAAGTCCTGCGCATCTGCCTTCCCCTGCTCTATTTTCTATCATCATAAACTGACACCACACTAAATAATCTACAAGGGCCAAGGAGAATGGAAAAACCAAGGTGAAAAAGCACTAGCCGGACATCCGCTGCATGAGTGCAAGTAGAACTGGCCCTCTGGTGAGGCTTATTTCTTCCCAGATCCCAACGAGGACCGTAAGCGGCTGTTGCAGTAACGCAAATTCATCTGCAAGTATTATTCGAAAGAGGTGGAGAGTACTAAAAATCTATGGAAGACTTGTTGTCATTCAGATTCCAGAGAATACCACAAAGAAATATTGGAACTACTAACAGAAATGACAAATGACTGTGATATATGGAAAATAAACTCCAGGAAATTGCAAAGGAAAATAAACAGAAATTATCGAAGAAACGCTAAAAACAACCCTAAAAAATGGCAAATTGAAAGCACCAGGCTACTACTACTGCGTACTGATTCAAAATATTCACAACACTATATGATAGACTGGTGAAGCCTACGACAGTTTCCTACAAACGTGGATCATTGAATACCTAAGAATGTACAAGATATTCAATAAGATTTCTAATATTATAAACAAAATAATGGAAATATGGAGGCTAGAACTGATAGCTTGATGACAGTATCCGACTGTGACTCACTGCTACCACTACTGTTTATCATAATCATAATGTCACTCAACTACATAGTTAGAAAATGTAATGCCGGATACAAGTTTGCAGATACAGAACAAAGAATAAAACGCTTCATGTATATGGATGACGTGTAACTGTTTGCTAAAAGTAAAAAGGAACTGGTGAAGCTCATGCACACAACCAGAATATTCAGATATTGGAATGGAATTTGGAATTGAAAGGTATTCATTATTCGGGATGAAAAGGACAAAATTAGAGACATTAGAAAACAGGGAACATTTTCTTTCAATATCAGTACATAAACATTGAAAAGTGACCCTCCTCGCAAATTTGTCCCAGTTGACCTCTTGAGAATAAGTTTTTTTAGATTCTAGATATTATACATTCAGAGATCAAGGTTATACCAACTTGTGGGTCGTTGATTTATATTATTTTTACTTTTACCTTGATATATAAGCACACATACATAAAGAGATCTCGGCTGGTTGCAATAAAAAGCAGGGCAATGTTGGCAGCTGGTTTGGCTGCCCCATACTCAGCGTTACAATCTTCAAAGGAAGAAAATAAAAAAATATATATATTTGTATATTAGATTATCTAGATTAAATATTCGCATTTGCGTTATATTACCACAGGAAAGACCTCTAAAAAATTCCTGGCCTTTGTTTGCTTTTGTGGATTTTCAAAACATTTATTCGTTTATTTCTAGTCGTTCATTTGTCTTTAAGCATTTAATTTCATGAACGTTTGAGCTCTATATCTGTAGACCATTATTATTTTCATGTTCAAAGCATTATAATCTCGCTTGTACTACAAGATGATTTAATTGCCTCTTCTTTATGTTATCGGCGTTTTTAAAAGAAATTATCATGTACATGAATTTTTAGTGATCTCTCTTTAATTGCATAAATATGAAAGAGAATTAATTCCTAAAATGTAGATTGTTTATTCGAACTAATATTGTTATCTTGAAACAACCATTTCGGTGGGGGGGGTGTACAAGTTTTGTGTTTTAAAATTGATGTACAATTCACAATGTGTTTGTATTATTTTGTCGAACTATATATATATATATATATATATATATGTATATATATATATATATATATATATATATATATATATATATATATATATTAGTATTATATATTAGTATTATATCATTTTTTACAAGGTAGTCACCACTTATCAAGGACCGGAAGCCATTCGGAGATAACGGTTATTGCGTATACAATAATCAATGGGGTAGTATCGTAGTAATCGTTAGTATTGGAAATTTGATAAAGTGTCTTACTTAATGGGGCGGTTCATCAGGAATTTGTTTATGTTGGACTTGAAGACATCCAGGCTGTAGTCAGGTGAGAAACAGGCAAACGGAAGAAAGTTCCACGGGCATGCACTTCTAAAAAAGAAGCCTTGTTCATGGAATCTACGTTTTGGTTTTGGCACATATAAAGAGTGGGGAAAATTTTTTACAGTGGTTTCAGCTAGACGGGGGTTTATCGTGAAAGATTGGCGAGGAGGATATTAAAATAATTTATATCCGAACCAAGTCAAGTGGTTTACAATTATTTTTTAAAATTATTTTCACATTGTTTCTGGCGATGTAAGATTCCCGAGTTCCTCTAGACCCACCTGTAGAATGTAGGGTTCACTGCCAAAACGTTGTGAGAATAACACATAAGATTAGAATTATAGTAGGAATAATCCAAACCAAAACACTATTCCATTTTTAATATAAATAACGAACTATACAATAATTCTATCATTTTTAACTTATCCTAAAAGAACCATCTAATATCTCATTCTTTACCCGTGCTATGTTATAACAGATCTCTAACATTTTTATTTTTAATTTTTGTTCTATCTCGAGTTTAACAAAGTGTCAGACACAAGAAAAGAGACATAAACGAAATTTTTAATTAGCACACTGGCAGCTATCCAACAATTTGTCTCCCTATAAATCTATGCTATAACAAAAATCTAACAAGTTGCCTTATTTCCACATATGCGATAACATTTTCCAACGTTTGTTTATGTTATAAAAACATCTAAAAATCTGCCTCATTGTTATATAAAAGAAATAATTGTCTTATATGTTCATTTAAATTTGGCTAATATTATAACTTCAAACATTTTTGATAGAGATAGGGAGAGAGAGAAGATAGAAGAATATCACTAGCTATTAAAAAAACGCACGTCTCTCCCCAACAAGAACTCTCTCTCTCTCCCTTTCTCTCTCCCCCTTTCTCTCTCTCTCTCTCTTTCTCTGTCTCTCTGTCTCTCGTTCTCTCTCTCTCTCTCTCTCTTGTTGCCAATGTGCTACTTTTTCGTTGTCTGTCATTTCGCTAAACTTGGGTTCCTTCCTATTTACACAACCTTCCAGGTTACCTCAATATGCATGATCCCATCGCTGACATTAGAGATCAGCCCTTTGTCAAGAATACCTAATCTATCCTTTACTCTAAAATCATACGATCCTATTAAATATTTGTTTTTCCGGGGAGTAAGTCGGTTAGCAAAGTGTCAGTATCGGTTAGTAAGAGTCAAACTTTTACCTATATGTTGAACAGGAGTCATTAAGGACAAGATCTGTTGTGTTTGCCCAAGGGGAATATCTGTCTGCCATGAGAAAGGTTGTTGCTAAACATAAACTGCTTATGAAAAGACCTGTAACAAAAATACAAAAATGTAATTTTAGAACTGAAATTAAATGGAAAAGAATTAACCCTTTATCTCAAGCTAAAATAATTATAATACTCGTGTGTGATGATATTAGATCCATATTTGATTTATCAACTTTTGTCATCTATTTGTATATGTTCTATAGTTACATATAACACGCATTCAGTTTCATAAATAAAAAAGAGAAACTGACATTTCACGAAGCATTGAAAAGAACAATGTTTCTCAAGATTTCCAAATTAAAAAGAGATATAAATTAATAAATTTAAGAAAAAGTGATGAAATTGTGGTTAAAGGACAGACATCGAAGCTTCATTACAGTTAGATTTCATATAGATATAAGAAAAATTACCAAAGAGTCCAATAATAGACAGTTTCCTTCTCCCAACTTTGTCTACCAACCAAACTCCAATTATAGCAAATAGAAGATTGACACAATTGATAATGACGGAATTCCACAGGGCATTTGTCACGTTTCCGATTCCAGACATTTGGATTATTATTCCACTGTAATAACTGCGGAAAAAGAAAGAAGAATGCATAAGTAAATATAAGCATAAATATTTGGAAATCGTCAAAATAAGAGACGGTGTTCGATCGTCTAGTGGTTTGACATGTTTTGATTTGAATTTGTATTTTTCTCGATTTTCCACACTTTAGAGTGAATTATGTTTTGTGTCGGTTTGGATAACTAAACCGGCTCGTATATAAGAGATTTAGGCTATAATAACAGGGAATGGAAGTTCATTCGGGTTCAACTTCCTGAACTCAAGATTAGAATTACTAGAGCTGTGGGAATCAATAGAAACATATGGGAGTCATATGGCTTAAAGGAGAATGAGTAAAAGAATCGTCAGTTCCTTGGAAGGGATCGAAGTGTAAACATTTTGTTTTAAATAAATGCTGATGAAATATGATTAAGTAGTGATTATTGGTCAATCTGTATCCTTAATCCAACTGTTTAGTGAATTGAAACAAAGATCGAGATTAATAAACCTCATTTGTCTTGAAGATTTGTCGCGACTTTGTATTTTTTTCGAGCTATGAAAGAACTTTACTTTAACTCTGTAAACGTTGCAGGTATTATTATGAATACTATTCATTAGGTACATGCAAAATGAATGCCGATGCTCAAAATGAATAAACATTTTGCCCCCTCCTTTTACTTAAAAATTAACCAAAAATCAGGAAATTAACCAATTTTAATCAATTTTTCTGTATCTTTCAAATAATGATCACGAAATATAATGTGCCCATTATTTTTATTTTAATCTTAGTGGAAATGTATTGTTTTGTTTAAATAAAAATACCATTTACTAAAGTTATGGTTTTCGGTAGTAAAGAAAATGATACCAATTAAAAAATATTTAATTTTTACAGGAACATTACGAAAAAAGACCCTAAAGTTCATATTAATGAATTCGATATAACTTTAAGTAAAAATTAATTTCTTGAACTACTGATATTATCATTGAATTAAGCATTGTTTATTTAATATTTTCACACAAACAAATTATAATCGCAAAAAGATATTTCTAGTTTCCTTTTAAATTACAGGTTTTGCATGATTTTTATATGCAAGATTTTAATATTTTCCTTACTTGCATGAATGTAAAACTTTTGGCGTAACATGATTTTTATACAATCTTGAAAAATAAAAAAATGTTTTTATTTAAAAGCAGAAACATAGAAAAATAATTAAATTAAAAATGGTAAAAAAAATCATACAGACGTTTCCGATATGAATGTACGGATGCATGGCTGGGAAAAAAGAAAACCAGCACCCCTTACCTCCTTTTAACTACATGACATCATTTTCAGACAGCTTTTTCACTGCCTAAGATCTTGGGCTTCCGTATAATCCATCTTTAGAGACTTCAGTTTTGTTGAAATTCTGCCAAGCAAGAATTTCTCACTTTTAGTAGCTAATTAAGCTATTTTTGTACAAACAAGATGTTTTTTAATCTAATTCAGTATCTTGGAACTTTACTAATTATCTTTGAAATAGATCCAGAAAACTAATAATTATCTTTCAAAGGATTTTTACAATGAATTTATTTAACTTCAAAATTCAGCCGAATTGGTTAACTCGCCGTGAAAACATTTTTTTATAACTTTTTTTTTCATGTGTAAACTTTTTTTCTTCTTTTGGAAATTAACTTTAATCTTTAATCTTTCAAATACAATCAAAATGTAGTTGAAACCTAAAAAAAAGATTATGATAAATCGGATTTCAAAACTATGTCCCCCTATTTTATGACACCATTTTTGCCCGTCCCTACTATTCATGTATGACACAAGATTGAAGGACAACAGTTTCTTCTTACCAAATACACTATACATATATGAATACATTTATAATATTTATTTTTAGGGAATAAGCAGTTCGACTTACCTACGCACCATCCTTATTTTTTCATTTTGTTTTTATTTTTCGATAGCCTTTGTATTTAGTAATCGCCTTTTTTTTCGTATTTCTACTTTTTAAATGATATTTCAACTAATTACCTATTTTAATATTAATCTAATCTTTTGTAAGCTTTTTTTTATTTTAATAATTATTTTTCTTCCCCAATTATCTTATTTATTTCAAATACTAATTCACCCCTTCAAATTCTAGTTTATACTTATATGCTCGAGTGTTTCTTCCATAATCCCCGATAGTTCTGTACAAACTTTGTTTACATTCTACTGGTTAACATTTTATTTCTTAAGAAGGAACTGTGATTAAAAGGTTAATTAAAATTTTATTAATTAAAATTTATTTTCATCCTATACTTGTTATACCAATAAAATTTTGAATTTATCTTTTCAATTCTTATCATTATCCAAATATTTTATTTTAATTTATTATCTTTCCTTTTTCATATCATCCGTAAAACCCTTGCGTTCAAAGGGAGATAACTCTTATTAGCCAATTTTGATCAATTTATTGAAATTCTATGCATTAATATTTTAATATTTATACTTTAGTATTTATTAATCACCTTTGTTTAATTTTAAACTTATAATTCTAATATGAGAAAAAACTGTAATCTTAATATCATGATTCCAGTAATTATAAAGTGAAAGCTGACTCATGAAAAAGAATTTTAAAAACTACCAGAAGCGGTTAGAATCATAAAAAAAAGATTTCCTGTTTGAAGTGACTGAAATAGTGGGTGAATGTCTGGCATCCTGTAGAATGCATGACCCTAAAAAAAAAAAATTTTTTAAATTTAAACAAAAGTAAAAAGAAAGACACAGAGCGAACAGATACGCATTGATATTAGTTTTTATTATCATTTTTTACAAGGTTGTCACCACTTATCAACGCACGGAAGCCACTCGGTGATAAGGGTTATTGCGTGTACAGTACGTTAATGTTGAGAGTTGATAATGTGTCTACTTAAGGGGGCGGTTCATCAGGAATTTGTTTATGTTGGACTTGTAGACATCCAAGTTGTAGTCAGGTGGGAAAAGGCTGACGGAACAGAGTTTCACAGGCGTGTACTTCTAAGAAAGAAGTTTTGTTCATGGAATCTACGTTTTGGTTTAGGCACAGATAAAGAGTGGGGAAAATTTTTGACAGTGGTCTCAGCTAGACGGGTGTTTTCGTGAAAGATAGCGACGGGAGACCAGGGATTGGAGCTCAGACGAGCACCTGCCATAGAAGTAACGATAAAACAAGGACACGCTCGCAACGTCTCTCCTGTGGGGGAGAGGTTGCAGGGAAGAGAAAAGGGCATCCCCCACTAAGCTACAAAGCCTATTTTGTAATCTGTCAAGGTAGGATAGGCTGTTTTTAGCAGCTCCTACCCACATGTGGCAACAATACTCCATCCTTGGACGTACTTGGCTTTTATGTAAGTAGAGAACTGCATCAGCAATGAGATATCTTCTGGAGCGGTAGAAGGATCCTGCCATTTTTCCAGTGACCTTGGCAATAGATTTGATGTACATGTTTTTTTGTTTTGATTTCAAACAAACGCTGTTAAAATGTTACGTGTTACTCTGTAATGGCCGTTTGTTTTTAGGGAGAGTTGAAAGCCATAAAATAGAGTATGGAAATATCCAATTCGAATCAAACATTTGTAAGTTTTAACATTACACACTACATATATACAGAGCTTTAGATGTTTTAATCGAACTATAATTCTGAATGCTATGTTAGAAAAAATATTTCGGGTATATAAACTAATAAATGTACGAAATGTGACTAAATTTTGGTTAAGTTGGTTGGTTGTTTCTGTTTTACGGCATATCAACCCTTTCCGGGTTATTTAATGCCGAATCCAAAGATTTTGAAGAAAAAAAAAATTTAATAGAATATATTTGTTGTTTTTACGTCGGTTTCCATTTAACCCATAGTTGGGACCCTAACAGGTACTACCACTCCGGGTCAGAGTGGACCTGCTAGCAATGGTAATTAAAGAGTGGCTCCACACTCCCCAAAGCCCACAAGCTGGGGCCTCACTACTGGATATAGTTTAAGGTCATATCCAGGACGCCCATGGAGGGAATTTTACCCTCTGCAGGGGGCAGTCGGCGTATTCTAATGCTCCACCGACAGAGCCTAAATTTTGATTAAAGATAGGCATCGAAGCTTCATTATAATTAGATTACTAGATCAAAATATAATGATCATGTGTGGCCGATGAGGAATTTCGGCTGATGTGGAGATGAAAATGAAATCATTATCACAAAAAAGAGTAATAATAAAAATGTCTTTATTGTGTTCTTAAAGCGAAATGGAAGTGAGATTTTGCTTGGCGTTACGGATGGGAATGGAAAAAAAATTAAGGATATTTTAGGCTATTTAACAGTGATTCTCTCTCTCTCTCTCTCTCTCTCTCTCTCTCTCTCTCTCTCTCTCTCTCTCTCTCTCTCATCCCACTCTACTGGTTAGGGATTCTTTTTCCTCGCTGTGAGATCACTTCGCACACGCTCAGCCATTTGCATACAGTTGTTGCTGCGGTCATACGTATGTCCGCGCTCTGTTACATTCAGATCGAGGTGAAGTGGGATCTTACTTGAGTTTACGTATGAAAACAGAAAAATTTAACGATATTTTAGGATATTTAACAGTGATTATTGACCGCTCTCTCCTCCCCCTCCCCCACACACACTCCATTAATCAGTAATTCTGAAGGAGACCCAGGTGAATAAACTTCCTCTGTATTCACGAATTTTACCTTGACACGTCTTTTTTTTTTAGTTATAAAATGACGATAGTCGGCTTTCCTTCAGCCTGGAACGATTGCAGGAAGAGTGCGTACAGTCGCAAGCAGTTTATTTAGAATTACGTTGTAGTTGGGATCTGTGCTCACCACCATCTTGTAATTGATCAAATTTGCTTTACTTAAAACCGAGGAAAGAAAACTTGTTTCGCGTCGATCATCCATTGAATTCAGAAGTCGCAAGTAAATAAATCCTAAATGGCATCCAGAAACAAGGGGACGCTATCCATTCTACGTATAAAATTACATAAATTCTTCATGTATACCAGTTTAAAAGAGATCACGTACTTTTAACTTAGACAAAAATCATGAACTTTATTTTTTTTCTTTTTTCGGACTGTCTATTTAATTTCACCGTTTTGTTGTTTTCGAGTAGACGAGGACACAACGAGCAGGAGATTTTGATTGGCTGATGAGGACGTTTCGTTCCACGTTGTGTGGCATCAACCATCACATCTACCGACGCCGAAATTACCAGCATCGAAGCAAAGGAAAATTGTTTTAATGTGAACAAGACAATATCAGGTTGCACTGTGCCACAAATATCTAGTCGACAAACGAGCTAAGAAAAGATATTCTTTTATTAGTGCGTAAGTAAAATGAAAGAAATTCTCTCAATGAAAATGTGCAGATTTAAAATAAATGAATGAAATCTTACATTACGGTATTCACACCGGAAAACTGGGCGAACATATGTAATCCACAACCGACCATAAGTGCTCGTCGTACGGTGCTTGTTTTAAGCATTCTTATAAACAACTTCATCCGTCCTCCTCCTCCTCCTCCTCCTCCTCCTGAAAGACCCAAAATGAACGAAAAGAAACTTTAAGTAAACATACAATCGATATAAAAAAATAAATAAAAGTCAACTGCAATCGATAGCAATGCAAAGTAAAGCAATAAAAAATTGCCAATAATTCATTTTTTCAGGGGATTTAAAATTAGGGAACTTTAAATTAAAATAAATCATAGTAAAATGTTTTTATTATAAAAATATGTGGTTTATCTGAAATATTAAATTTGGTATTTATTCTAGAGTTATAATCAGGATTCGGTTCGGGGGTTCGGAAAGGAGTGAGTCACTCTCTCTCGACAACAGCGCGTTTCTGTCCTCTTCTTTTCCAATCGACCACACCTGGCCTCTCGCCACCAATATCACATCGCACAATCCGAACGTCAGCAATACGAAATTCTTTTCAAGAGAAGATGTTCACAACTCTTTTCTCTCTGCCTCCCCCCAGCGAATTTTTCTCTGCTTTTATATCCTCCTATCTAGAAAAAAAAATGAGGAGACAGGAAAAAAAAATAGCTTCTCCCATCATGCTCTGCCTTCCCAAGATGCCCTTCGCGTATACAAATGCGCTGGCCATCCTTTCCTTCTTCTTTTCCAAAGAACGATGCAGATACGCCCGGTACGTTTCTTTTTTTTTTTTTTTTTTCTAACCATATACCCCACATTTATAATTTAAATACACTTTCGGGCATATGTTTGGAGTAATCTAGAAATCTAATTTTCACAACTCTATGCATTAAATTAAGTTGCATTTCGGCAATAACGCGCCAAATGTTGTCTTACGAGTGGTCTATTGTGCATGGTTTATCAGTGTAGACATGCGAATTTACATATCTCCATAGAAAATAATCTAATGGGGTTAAATTGCATGAACAAGGTGGCTAGTTTACACATTTATTCCCTGAAATTATTCATTCATCAAATGTTTCTTTTAGTAAATTGACCGCATCGCGAGCTTTGTGGCATGTGGTCTCGCTCTGCTGAAACCACATGATAAAATGTCAATTAGATTATTTTCTATGGAAATATGTAAAATCCCATGTCTAGTCTGATAGACCAGACACAATAGATCCCTTTGAAGACAACATTAGACGTGTTATTGCTGAAATACAAACTAATTTTATGCGTAGAGTTTGTAAGAATTGAATCTCTAGATTACGTCATCTAAGCGCGAGTCGCGGTATGGGCATATGCTCAGAATTGTATTTCAATTATAAATGCAAAAAATCAATCTTTGTATATAAGGAATATATGTATGGAAAAATCACATATGTGTATAATAAAAATATTCTGTGATTTATTTTGATTTAAAGTTACACGTCTCTAAAACATACCCTTTAATTTTTAAATAGGTTTCGAAAATAGAAATTGATTTTAACAAACTAGTATTTCTTTGACCTCATAAACTAAAACAAAGGATAATTAAGTAGAAATTTCTTCTCATAAAAAGTAAAAATTCGATTAAAATATAGTAATATGGGATTAATGGAAAGGATCTGGAGTTTCTTAGTTTACTCTAATTTAAAGGGTTACGCCAAGACACAAGTCCTGCAAATAATTCATTTTTATTTTAAAGTGCAATGAATAATATGTTTATTTAGATAAGTAATGATTATTACCACGACGAAAGATTGTTTTAAAACTGCACAGAATCAGTACAAATTGGTTATTGAAAATGCGAAATTTCCTATGCTCAATCAAATAAAGCCAGATTGCATAACAGTCTTGGCTCACTCGAGTTTTAGAACATAACAAATAAGATGTTAAACAGATGCAAAACTTCTATTCAAATTATTATCAATAATTTTGGGGTGATCTATTCAGCATCTGATGAAGTCAAACTTTTGGGGAAAAAAATTTGCTAAAAATCCGACACTTTATAATCAAAGCCAGCAAATAGAAATTAATGTGAATTTAATCTAAATCCGCTTCATGATATTTTTGTTTTTTGCCATCTATTTAAGCAACCTCGTTTTTTTGTTGTTTTGTGTTTTGTTTTTCTGCAGTACTTTCAAAATATTTAAGCAATATTTTCACCAATATTTAAAAATACTGGCAATCGACGAGTACATTGCTTATACTTGTGCTAAATCAAACAATTTTCAAACATTTCAGAAAGAAATCTACTTAATTACGAGTAATGCATGCATTATCTTGCAAGGTCTATTACTGATTTGCTAAATGTAATATCGATTAGGATCAGCGAATACATATAGTAACAAGCAATGATAGGTTCTGACATAAGCCGTTACTTAACAAACTTGCTAGCGATGGAATATCTGGAAATAAAAGCACAACAATCGAGTCTTTTTCTCTTGGATACGTTCATAAGAGTAGTTGTTCAAAGAGGTTGGTAACACATAGAATCAACGTCACCTTTGGGGGAACCTGTAATAGATTCAATAAAAATAATATTTGGATCATAAATGAGTAAACACATCCAAGTTATTCAGACATTTTTTATTGTTTATTTCCAATAAATTGGAAAATAAAATTGTTTTTTATGCGTTAATTGTTTAAAATATTTCAGAAATAAACTGGACTTAATTTTAAATAAAATCTACCCCTAAAATAACAGGAGTTATTTCTCCCACTTCCGCCAACAAAAACAAGATGTAAATTCATACCGATTTCTTTTTTATATTCAGTAAAAACAAAATTCGAATAAAATACAATAATTAAGAATTCGTTGATAAGCACAATAATTTCTTGTTTTACTCAAATTTCCCGACAACGCAGGAACACTTCTCGCTAGTAATTGCTATTTTTTATGTGCAGAAAGTGCTAATTCTAGATATGGAATAATTATCAGCATAGTCAAAGCTCCTTTTAAAGTTGTAGACAATCTCTGCAAATCGAACATGAAACATTCCTATACTCAAAAAAAAAGGCCAAGAATTAGTGCGAGTTTTAGAACATAACAAATGGGTTACCGTACTAAAAACCTTTATTCATAGTCCTGATGTCATATCCTCAGAATTTGATAAACCTAAATAATGGCAGATAACTTTACAACTTATCTCACTCCTTTCAACTAGGGTTAACGATTACCGAAATCCCTCTTCCTATTACGGTCCATATATTCAGTGATTTTCATGTATCGATCTGTGACGTTGCAAAAAAAAAATAGGGCGCCTCGTCCTGACAATATTCCAGTTATTCAGTTTAAAAAGCTGCTATGGAAACTTGGGCATATCCTAACAAAATTATATAACCATTGCTTAAAGAAAAAACTTTCCAACTATTAGGAAAATCGCGTCGGTGTTCCTACTATTTAGAAATTCAATTTACCGGTACTCTGAATATGACCGATCAGTGCATATTAGTTATTCACATGTTCGTCGACTCGCTTTCATTAATCGAGTTTTCATATCGATTCGTACAATTTATCTTTTGATCGTGAATCAATGTTAGCTAAGCAAATCGTCCATTCTTACTTATTCATACGTTTACAATTTCGTTCTTCGTATTAACTCCGGGGTTAACTTAGTTCGTTCTTATACTTCGAACAGTAGAATTGTAATGGGAAAACTCTTTTCTCTTGTAAGTTTTCCAGTCTTCTCTTAGATTCTTATCAACCAGGGAGACGCACAGTCTTGTAAGATTTCTCAAAATCTATTTTCCAACTCTCAAAATACGCTCTTGTAGCCCCTTTTTCATAGTAGGTTTGTGGTTGGGTCTAGGAGACTCAACCCTCGCTAAATATCTAATCAAACCTAATCACGTAATTTTCCCCAAAAACTTTCTCATTCCATTACATTATTGATAATTAGAATAAAAGTTTTACATCTGTTTAATACACACTTTTTGTTATTCTCCCAAATTCTCCAGAGCAAACTTATGAATTTGCAGATTGGGTAGATTACTCTTCTCTGTTTTTCTTTCACCATTTACAGTGGTTGTGCGAAAACTTAAATGCTACTTTGATTTCAGAGCATATATTTCGTTGCTAGCAATTTAAATGCTTGATGGCAATGACAATAGCACGGTATAAATGAATCATGGCTGACTGTTAGGTCTCTATAGAAATTATTAAAAGGTAAAAATTCTTAATACCAGTGACTAATAAACTGAATGTGCAATTTTCAGGGAAAATTGTCAGGAAAAAATGAAAATATTCGCCAACATCAGATATACAAGTTGATTTGTTACAGTAGTTTAGTCATTCTACGTTGTGTGAACATTAACATCTTCACATATATTAATGTCAGCAAAACGATGGACAGACAGGAAATTGCCAACCTTTTCAAAGAATCCATCAATAAACAGTAAATTCATCGTTGGTTGATAAAGATTAAAAGCGAAATAAGTGCTGTTTACAGGAACAACTCAGAACACACATAAAGAGACACTTAGAATCTGTATGTGACATTACTTACTACATGCAAAAGTGTCGGTGTGCACACAGACTCCATTAAATTTCTTGTTTTTTGAGGTTACGTTTGAATAAGTTAAAATACTGTTAAAGGCATCGATAGAAATCGACAGACCAATGTTAGTTTTGCACAGAAACAAACCAGGTTTGAGCACCAGTAAAAGGATTTTAATGACTTGAAGCTTGGAAGGCGAGCTCATTCTGTTGGAAAACGAGAATTTGTAGTAGGGCTCTATCTTAGATATGGAGGTACTATAATTACCGTTATTTCTGTCTGTGAACTTTTCATTATAGAAATTGAAATGTAAAAAAGTTAAGCAAAAGAGTTAAAACCAGGATAGAATGGGGTAAACAGACTATCTTCGTAATCTATTAACGAAAAAGTCATAGCAGTTCTCACCAATATGGTATCGGGGAGGTCTCAACGGAAACTACTGTCCGGTCTATTCACCTAATAGTAATATAGCAGCTACCTTAATATGCACCTACTGAAGGTAGTGTTTTCTAATTAACTCACCATTTATCAAGACCAAAAATCAATCAAGAGTAAGTATATTCTAAGGTTCACGTCTTTTGTTTATCAGTCAAAGATAAGAAAGAACGACGGTATCATGGCAGTACGTCCAAGACAAAACGTTTATTTCCAGCATCCTTATTAGTATCATGCAACAAGGGAAGACAAACACTAAAGGTATATATATTTTTTATAACATTTTCACCCCAAACAAGGCACATCGCCACTTTGATGTAGGGGGTTATTATCAGGGACATAAGCTACAGGGGTACTATATAGGGAGTTGGCCAGCAAGATGTCGGTTCACGTTACACTTGAACTTCTGCATGTCAGTACAGTTGGGGAAGCAGGGTCCCGGAATGGAATTCCAAACATATCAACATACACTTCACATTAAACAATAGTCGGAAGAACAACAACTTCTTCCTACTCTTTTATGATAGATCTGAAAGGATTTACAAGTCCATCTTGTCGAGTGATGTAAATTCACACCGGTGCACTCTATCATGTATTTTAACTTAGTTAAAATAGCAAAACGCAAATATTTTAATTACTTAAGTTTTTGTGTTTCTTTTAACCCAAATAAAGATATAATGACATGCACTAGGTGCCTTAAATAAGTTTCCAGACTTCTTTTTTGTAGACATTTAAAATTGTAGTAGACTTTTGAAAATTAAATATTTTATTGCTATACATCTTATGAGATGACTGACCAATTTTATGATTTCAGGTTCAAATGAACACCTACAGCAGAAATTGGCATACATCCTACTAAAGCCTGATTGTCACAGCTGATGAATTTCAAAAATGCAATCTGGACGTGATAACACTTTCAAAAAACGATATGCAATAAAATTCTGTTTTAAACTTGACAAAATACCACAGTAACGTATGGAATGCTTCAGACCATCTTGAAGTAATTGAGCATCAGTTTTTGAGTGGTATAAGAGATTCAAGGAAGGCATAGAGTCTGTGAGAGATGATGAGAGATGTTGGAGGAGCAAGGAAGTCAGAGCACCAGAGTTGATTGGCCAAATAAAGAATTTCATGGATAAAGACAGTTATGTGTCTATAGAGACAATAAGGGCACATTTTGATGTCAGTGTGTGAACCGTACACACAATTATTTGTGAGGAACTGAAGACGCGGAAGATTTGCACAAAGTTTGTTCCAAGATAAGAAAGAAAGACGTTATTATGACAGCAGGGAAATGGTCGGGCTAATCAATTCGAATCCCGTGGTTTTTTATGCTCTGCTAACCTGAGATGAATCTGGACCTACTGATATAACCCAGAGAGGCTGTCGTTAGGAGATAATTAAGGAGATGAAAGAGACTGCGACAAGGGTTATTGACATGCTCACACAGAAGGATTTCCATGAAGCCTTTCAGAAGTTTTTGTAACGGTACAAGTGCATTGCAGCCAGAGGAGATTACTTCCAAGGGGACTAGAGTTTTATGCGTGTACTATCAATAAAGTGCCCATACGAAAAAATCTGGAAACTTATCGAAGGCCATGTTTATCGTGATAATTGAATAAAAATAGAATTTATATTAAACAACGACATCTTGAATTGTATTTTGGTGTAAATAGTGTTTCAGGCTAGTTTTTAAAAGCCCATTTTTTTTTTTTTTTTTTTTTTTTTCTATTATCTTATTCTGCGTTTTAAAAGTAGCGGAGATAAACTATTTTACAACAATAATCTCAGTTATTCGGGCCAAGATCAAAGTGTAGTATTTGCTCTGATGCTAGACATCAATTTTTTGTTCTCGGTTAGTGGAGAATAATCATTCACGACTGAGACAATTTTTTTATTTTTGTTCCTTTTCTCCACATTAAAAAATGACCCTGATGTCTAACTGCCCTCGTGAGGAGGCAAAGTAAATAGGAATAATAATTTCATTTATTTCGTTACAATATTATTTAATTACAATATTATTTCGTTACAATATTATTTCATTACAATATTATTTCATTGCAATATTATTTCATTACAATATTATTTCATTGCAATATTATTTCATTAAAATATTATTTCATTACAATATTATTTCGTTACAATATTATTTCATTGCAATATTATTTCATTGCAATATTATTTTATTACAATATTATTTTATTACAATATTATTTCGTTACAATATTATTTCATTACAATATTATTTCGTTGCAATATTATTTCGTTACAATATTATTTCATTACAATATTATTTCATTACAATATCATTTCATTACAATATTATTTCATTGCAATATTATTTCGTTGCAATATTATTTCGTTACAATATTATTTCGTTACAATATTATTTCATTACAATATTATTTCATTACAATATTATTTCATTGCAATATTATTTCGTTACAATATTATTTCGTTACAATATTATTTCATTACAATATTATTTCATTACAATATTATTTCATTGCAATATTATTTCGTTACAATATTATTTCATTACAATATTATTTCATTACAATATTATTTCATTACAACATTATTTCATTACATTATTTCATTACAATAATATTTAATCACAATATTGCATAAGTTTCAAGTATGAAAAATAGATATTCACCCGATTTTTTAATCGATTCCTGCACTTCTTTGAAATTATCTTCAATTTCTTTCAGTTCTTCTTCAACATATTTACTATTTCGAATTCTCATCAACGATTCCGTGGCATCATCTCTCCGGAATTTTTGGATAAACCAACGTGGAGACTCCGGAAGGAAAAGCATGGCAATGAACTGAATTAAAGCTGGTACCGCCCCTAACCCCCACGTGTACCTGGAAATAAAAACACAAAGACGGCATGCAACTGAATTAAACAATATAAATCTATTAATTGTATTATAAACATATCTAAGGTAATAATTTTATATTTTTATAATTGAGTCTGTTTACATTAGAAAGCGGTACACTTCCCAAACATATATTATACCAGCAGGGAGACTCGATGTTGGGCGGGATTGAATAAGAATCAATGAATTTTCTACATTTCCAATACTTTTATTGTCATCGAAATCAGTGAAATCGCCCATTTTTCAATCAACTTGATTGATTGCCTGCTCTAGTCTGAGACCCACCACGGTGTACCGGTAGGAGGCTTCACATGGTTCTCCGCAGTGACAATACATTGTAGTCTACATTGCACTGTAGAGAACCTACTGTTGATGTTATGAAATTATATTCATATACAGTAGAACCCAGAGATACAGTGGCCCTAGGATACGTTTCTTTAATGTTACGATGTGGAATATAATGTTTTCCGACCCCCTGGTTACAGTATTTACCCGCCTTACGATGTTATTTATAATGTTATTTTATTATATACATGTGCATTCTATATTGCACTGTATTTTATTACTAACATTTAATGCCGTATCCCGGGGTTCTACTGTAACGGCTTGAATTAAAGTTTAAAATACAAAAGTCAAGTGTCATTGTTCTAAACAGAATTATTCATTTCGAACGCGCCCCTGTGTTATTTAAGAACTTACTGTTGATTTTATACGTTGGGCCTTTCGGCTTGTGCGGTGATAAACCTTCTCAAATGTACAAGGCTGTATAAGAGTGCTAACTTTCATCAAAATCGGAATGTTATTTCTTTAATCGGATGTTTTCGATTATTGATTTTTTATACTATCGGGGACAAAAACCTAAGAACACTCCCAGACACATGAAGTATTTTAGCGTGAAATTAAAAACATCGGCCCAATCGTTTCTGATTCCAAATGGAACGATGATAAAATTTCACGAAGGCACTTGTGATATTAGGCTGTTTAAGGCTGTTAGCGTTTGTCAAAATCGGACTGTTTCTTCTTTAATCACACTTTTCCGATTATCAATTTATGTTATCTATCGGAGCCATTCCGATTCAAAACCTGTCTAAGAAAACTTCCAGACACGTACAGTACTTTTATGTGAAATTAGCAAAAGACATCAGCTAAGCTATTTCGGAGTTCATAGGAAACGAACTCACACATACATACACTGAGATAGAGACAAAGTATCTTTTATATATAAGTAGCTCTATTGAAATGTTTCAGGGAGTACATACTATATCTTTTAGTAACATGCATTTCCTAGTAACTTGTCTAATTATACATGCTTATCAGCAAACGAAATCGTTATGTTTTGTTTTTACAAATACAGATAATGCAATTAATGCCCCAAAACATCATGTACTCAATCAAACCTTTGATCTTATTTACTTGGATTTTGTTGATAAATAACTTATTTATTTACTAGAACGCAGCCTAGTGTTGCCCACTTGCAAAATACGCTTAACTATGGTATTGTAATTATGAAGATTTCATATTTATGATAGAGGATAATTTCTATTGATTATTATTATATTGTACCAAAATGATGAGGATTTTGTTGCTTATGCAGGAAAAGTAAATACCCAAAGTATTCAGGAAAACACCCCACAAAAGATATGTTTAAATGTTTAATATTTGTTCAGGGTTTAACAGTGTTAAAGATAAAGAGATTCGTTCAAGAATATTATCAATCATGAATCTAGTCACTGAGATAACTTTACAAAAAGTTACGGGAGAGTGTCAAAAGCTGTTGAATACACACAAAAATTGCCAGAGGTGTTTATGGAAATAAACTAAAATTCAAAGGTGAATTTTATACAAATGTGACACTAAATGAAAATACAATAAAGACCAAAATATAAAATTCGATTTGGTTTTTAGTTGGTAAAATAGCTGCTAAGGGGTCAAAATTAAAAAATTGGACAGGCATAAGCAGAATTAATGTCTCCCCTCCACGCATTCACAAATTTACATTTATACGTTTAAGTCGGTTTATTTGTAAAGCGTTGATATACCTGTCGACTTAGCTCAAACGGTAATGAATACCGTTGGAAATCTAAAAGTTTTGGTTTCGATTCTAATTGATAGCACTCAGGTGATATGTTTTTAACTTTTGAAATCACTACTATATATTGGGTGCAATATAATAATCAACTGAGAATAAAAAAATACAAAATCTGCATTAAGTAAAATATGATGTTAAGCGTGTTTTACGAGTAGGACACCGCTGGGTGGCCTGATATATATATATATATATATATATATATATATATATATATATATATATATATATATATATATATACGAGCAAACAGTTAACAAAACATGTTAAAAATACACAATTGAAATGAGTTAAAAACATATTTAATCTGAAAAGGAAACACTAGATAAGTGGATAGTCCTTAATCCGCGGAGATTCGAAGAAATACTTTCCTTCTCATCAGAGGGTAGGAATTAGCAAAATGCGGGATCGGATTTTGCATGCAAAAGTATTTGATGAAACAACAAGTAAGTCAAAGATCTTACTTGAAAACAAAAAAAGTAAAGCAGAGGTAATATGGCGAAGAAAAAGGTGATTACACATGAATGGATAGTCTGGTGGAAGATAAATAATCCAGTGACGGTAAAATCCAAATATATAACTTCAAGAAAGTTAATTGAATTTCCATTTGCACAAGTAAAATTCAAGGAAATCCCGTAATTGGAAGAAGATGATCCATAAAAATCCAAAGGCAGAGATCCATGGAATAATTCACAAAAATGTGTACAAGGAAAAAAGGAAAAAATTACAATAATATTAATAAAAGAAAAATAAGATATGCTTTTTACTCTATTGCCGAGATATAAATATAAATAAGAAAGATCAGGGAAGAAAAAGGGGAGAAAAAAATGGTGATAAAACATAACTGCCGCTCTCCAACGTCAGACAAATCGTAGTCCAAAACACAAAGAAATAATCATGTAAAAAACTAAAAATTCTGGAAGCTATTTAAATGAAAGTCGTAAAGCCCAAAATAAACACTATCACTTTTCACAAAAGCACAAACGTTTTAAAATGCATATTGTCACCTCCACCTACCTTCTCCCTCCACGCGACATATTTACTGACCCCAGCACCGACTTCGTCTGTTTGTCTTCATTCCGGAACATAACAATTTGCAAACATCATGTTGCCTCTACAAAAACATTTTTAATGTCCTTTACATTCGCCCTAGTATACCGTAAATTGTCTGACGATGCCGGAGAACGGCAAAAATGTTTGCAACAATGCATATAGGACTTTCATGAAGATTTTTGATTCGCACACAAAAAAGATCATAAAAAGAATGGAGTAAAAAAAAGGGTATAATAAAACAGAAGCTTTCTGTCCTCTTTGATAATGTTTGTTTAAATACATATACTAGCTGGACGCCCGGCGTTGCCCGGTCGTACAACATGATATTTTAATTTATGCAGATTGTGTATGTGTTATTATAGAATCAATCCTCTATTGATTATTATCTATAGCAAAGAATAATTTGCCCAGTGGACTAATTCGCAATTTTTTTTAATAATAATGTTAATTTTAATGTCGCTTATCAAATTCCGTGTATGTTTGCTTACAATATCACATCAGCTGATATTTAGAATTGACGATGAATGCCCTGGAAAAGTCACTGTTGATTAACGTTTAGTTTTAAAATGGTACCTCTTCTTTTATCGTAAATTGGACTCATTACTAAGAAACAATTAAAATTAAATGGTAAGGTACACCCGGGCTTGAATAAGCGACCATTCGATCTATAGTCAAATTCTCTACAACGAAACGATTTGTTTAAAATTTATTATCCCCCCTAGCCGGTGTAACGAAAAAATATTTCCCTATAAAAATTATTCTTTTTAGAGAAAAAAAGAGTAATTTTTAATCGGATGTTTTCGATTTTCGATACTAATCGGATGAATTTCTGTACAAAACATCTCTAAGAGCAGTGGCATATAAATTTCATTTATGTGAAATTTGCAAAAGATAGGCTCAGCCGTTTCGGAACCTATGAGGAAAGAACTCACACACATACACAAAGTGACTTCTATATAATAGTATGTATATATATATATATACATATATGTATGTATATATATATGTGTGTGTGTTTATAGATATATATATATTCCACGTAAATTACATAGTGCATAAATCATCTTTTCAACTGTACACCTTGAAAGAATGCATACTATTTTGCAGTACTTACCTCCATCCGTTGTTCAGATCGTAGCTGAAGAGCACCGATATGAATATTCCAATTAAAATGCCAATGGTCAAGAATGGCTGACTTACTCCAATCAGACGGCCACGTAAATTGCTAGGAGAACATTCAGCCACGTACACAGCTGTATTAGCAGAAGCAATACCTGCAAAGGAAAAACAAAATTATTTTTTATTCAAAAGGACAATCTGACATCCATATGCACAAACACGAACATATGTAGTATCCCGACCGTACTCTGAATAATGAAAACACATTGATTTTCTAAACATATAACGACAGTTTTATTGTGGGATTTGGTAGTGGGCAACGACGAACCCAATGAGTGGAGCGGTAGAAGGAAAATGTGCACCCAGAAATTCGACGACTGATTTTCGGATACTGTTTGCCGAAACCCAAAATAAGTTTCAACTCAATTCATCCCGCTGTTGTGTAATTGCCAGCGACTTTTGAAATCTGACATTTCTCTCTTTTGACAATCGATTCCAAGCCTCTATCTAGTGCATCCGCGCTCGACATTGATTTATTAAAATTGGCTTTTTGAAATTTTTATTATTTTTGTGTAGTGTTTGATTGTTGCTAGCTTCATTCGCGTTTGTTTTATCCAAATGATCTTTCGTAATTTCAATTATTAATTTTGTTTGACGTTTGAGTGTCGTTAGCTGCATTCCTGATACACACGACCTTGATTATTTGACAAGTATATATATGCAAACACAGAAATATATATAAAATATATATAAATACATAAAACATATAGAAAAACAAAGAAAAAACTGAAACGAAAAACGGATATACTGCATAAAACGATCCAAAATAAAAGGAAAATTGTCTATTCTATAAGTAAATATAGATATTGTAGGACAAAACCTATTGATGAAGAACTCTGATAACCAGGCTGGTTCCCCTTATATATATTAGACATATAATATCTATATAATACAAATATACATACCATATAATTCTAACTATACCTATCTGATGATATCTGGGAGAGTTTTGGGGTTTTTTTGTATTTGTTTCACGTTATTTCGCCTGCTGAAATAAAACGTTATCATCCGGAAAACATATATATGTTGAAATATAATGAAAATAATAGAAAAGTATTCCGACGAGTAAAAGAAATAAAAAAGGAACAAACCAAGTCATACGTCCATCAATATTTCGTCTTTATTTTAAGACTTCTTCTGGGTAAATGAATTGAAGAAAATAAAATATAAATATGTGAAAATATATTTGTTCTAATCAAAATTATGACTTTATTCTAAATTTCATCATATCCTTTAAATATATTAACGGCTATGTGTCGTTAAAAAACCTTGCTCTCTTTCACAATGCTGTAACATTTTGTTTGAATTCCCAACGACATTTTCGTTCTGAAATATCATACATTTTATTACAACAAATATGGTTTGAATTATTTTCTTTTCTTCGATTCATTCATCCAGAAGAAATTTTGAAATATATATAAAATTGATTTCTTGTATAAAATTGTGACATTTTTTTAGAACTAAATTTATGTTCGAAGGTGATACTGAAGGCTTTTAATTATCAATGAGTGTGTTTCGCTACAAGTAACGTTTAAGAGCAAAAATGGTCCTCCTTGTGATCCTAAACCAAATTTCATCACAATTCAAGAAAATTTATCCAGCGATTAAACTCACTACACGAGTTTGTAGTGTAATTCAAATCGCCAGGGCTATCAAGGGCATATTTGATCGTGAGGCCATCACTAGATGGGGTGCGTACTACGGCTTAAGAGAGTCCTATCTACTCTCGATAGAATGATAGATCGCGCCAGTTTCTCAACCTGGTATTTTACCTCGCGGTATGAAAATAATCTACTGATGTTTGGTCCCTTTACAAAAGAGGCGTTGACAGTTTTTCTCTACTTCGAATTTCTATTTGTATGTTCCATTTTCGTCAGTTGTACTTGCCCTTTTTATATCTAAATGACCTTTTGAAATTTCAATTATTTCTTTGACATTTCATTCGTTGTAGTCTCGGGATTTTCGGTACACACGACCTTGATTATTCGACACACACACACGCGTATATCGACGTCGTCGTCGGCAGAACTCGGATGCGATTATACATTATGCTCATTAGAATTGAGCCATCCCCAGCTACTAAGTGTTTTGGGTTATATCCCGTTTTGACGGTATATAATAACATGACAAAATACGCCGAGTGGAATGCGTAACAAAAAGGTTTATTCGTACTTCGAATAATACACAATACAAAATGGCTGCTCGCCTTGAAGTTGATATACGCGTAAATGAAGGTAAAGGAAAAAGGTAACTTAACGTGTGTGAGCGGAACGCTCGTCCTGGGAGCTTGGTTAATCCTGACTACATTTGGAGTGTGTAAGACGCGAGACGGTCGGGCTAGTGCGTACCACTGAACTGACTCCAAGACAATTCAAGACGCTCTTTTATACACCGTTTTGTATCCGGTGCTATCCGAAATTATGTCCCTTATAACACCTCCCCCTGAAGCTGAAATCTTCCCGATTTTAGCTTTAATATCGCTTCCATTTAGGATCAGGACTTAAACGCCTGACGACTTTCCTTTTACGTGTGCTTTTCCTTTTGGTCAGAGTTTCCTTTGGTAAAGAATTCTGTTCAGCCCGTGCGGTATGTTCAGGGGATACATTCATGGGTCCATGTATACCCACCGGTTTTTGAATGTCAAATGTGTCGCACAACGTTTCCATTGGAATTTCCTCTGTATTTTCCGAAATTCTGGAACGGATTTGGTTAACATGTCTTTTACAGACAAAACTGGGACCTTGAATAGTATAGACCATGTTCCCAATTCTTTTCTTAACAATACCGTCCATCCAATGATTCTTTCCATTCTGAAAATTTTTAAAATAAACTTTATCTCCTGGGGAATAGCACTTTACATTAAAGTTTTCTTTTCTGGCAACTTTCTTTTTATCCGGTAGAAGTCTATCGAAAATGGATCTAATTTTTCTGGCGAACATAAGTTCTGCAGGGGATGAATTTACATCATTGTTTGGATTTGGGGTTACTCTGTAGATCGCTAGAAATGTTTGTATTGTCCGCTCATCTGTGTCAATGTTCATGTTTTTCCTTAATGCCCGCTTAAACGTGTCCACAAATTTTTTCTGCCAACCCATTCGACCTAGGATGGTAAATAGGCGTCGTGATGTGCTGTATATCCAGTGAGTTGCAGAATTCTCTAAATTCGTAACCTGTGAATGCTGTACCATTGTCACTCACTATGGTCTTTGGTACACCAAACCGGCTGAAAATTTCGTCAAGTGCACTTACAGTGTTCCTTGCTGTTGGATGTCTGATCTTGAATATCTCCGGCCATTTGGAGAAAGAGTCCACTACAATTAAGTAAAAAAAACCTTTTAGGGGTCCGGCATAATCAATATGCAGTCGTGACCAGGGCAAGTCCGTCTTTGGCCACGGGGTCGTTTTTACAGGCGGATCTCGGGCTGCTAATTGACATCCTTTGCACGCTTTGACACAGTTTTCCACCTCTTTATCCATACCAGGCCAATACACGTAACCTCTAATTAGGGATTTCATCCTTGAAATGCCAGGATGACCTGTGTGAAATTCGTTTAGCATTCTTTTTCGTAATACCTGTGGAATTACGATTCTATCGGCATACATAAGCACATCTTCGCAAATGGAAAAAGGTGTAATTTCTCTTGCCATCTTATTTCTTTCCGTCCGTCCTACTTGATTTTTCATTTGCTTTATAAAAACGTCTTTTGCAGCTTCTCTTTTAATCTCTTCTAGAGTTACCGGGAGTTCACGGATCATATTGCACATTGAATTTGAGCATTCGCTTTCATCTTTAAGAGCTGCAATTACCGTCTCTTCGAAACTTTCATTTCTTTTTGGAATCAACCTTGACAGTGCATCCGCGTGTCCTAACTTTTTTGATGACACATGCTCCATCTTAAACTGATAGTTTAAGAGAGTTACACCCCATCGCTGTAGTCGATTTGCAGTATGCGTAGGGATGCCTTTCTTCGATCCAAATATCGTGATTAATGGTTTATGATCCGTCTGTAATATGAAGTTTCGTCCATGGAGAAAACGGTTAAACTTTTTTACTCCAAATATTATTGAGAGAGCCTCCTTTTCAATCTGGCTGTAGTTTTTCTCAGCTGCAATCAAAGTTCTTGACGCGTGAGAGATTGCTTTTGTTGTTCCATCCTCATACTTGTGGAGTAATGCAGCACCAACTCCGTAATCACTGGCGTCCGTTGCTAGTACAATCTCTTTCTCTGGATCGAAATGTGCTAATGGCAGATCTGATAGTAAACATTTCTTAATTTTCTGGAAAGCAGACTCACATTCCTTTGTCCAATTCCATCTACTTCCTTTTTTTAGTAGCTCGTTAAGAGGAGCTCTCAAATTATGTACATTAGGGATGTATATCGCATAGTATTGTACCAATCCCAGAAATGACTGTAGTTTTGATACTGAGTCTGGGGCAGGCATCTTATCAATTGCTTCGGTCCGTTGTGGATCTGACTTCGTCCATCTTCGTCAATTATTTGACCCAGGTATTTGATCCTTTTCATGAAGAAATCGCATTTCTCCGGACTCAATCTGAAACCAAACCCCTCTATTCTCTTAAGTACTTCTCTGGCGTGCTTCTTATGTTCTTGCAAATTACTGCTCTTTATCAAGATATCGTCAAGGTATGCCATCGCAAATTCCAACCCTGCGAGCATCGTATCCATTATCTGTTGAAACAAAGCAGGGGCGACCTTTAAGCCAAAAGGAAGCCTCTTTAGCTTGAAGATACCCTTGTGCGTATTAATGCACAGGTACTTTGAACATTCATCATTGACCTTGATTTGCAAGTACGCGTCTGAGAGGTCTATCTTGGAAAAAAATTTTCCTCCGTTTAGTTTTGAGAATAGATCTTCTGCCGACGGAAGGGGATAATTGTGGTCCTTTAAACAGTCATTAAGGCCTGTTGAGAAGTCCGCACAGACCCTGATTTTGTTATTTTTTTTCTTCACATATACCGTCGGGCTGGCCCAATCCGTATGGTCAACTTTTTCAATAACCTCTAACTGTTGAAGTCTTTCCAACTCCTTCTCGATTGCGTCCATCGATGAAAACGGTACATTTCTTTTAGGTTTGAACACTGGGGTGGCATCTTTCTTCACTTCAAATTTGGCTTCTACTTTCACACAATGTCCAAGTCCTTCAGCAAAAACCCTTGGAAATTCTGCTTTTACATCGTCCAGAAAGTCTTCCACTTGGTTTGCTTTCTCTGTGTTCAGCCTATTACAAAAAGAATTAACTGGTCGCTCCCATAAGTTAAACAGGACAAACCAATCCACTCCAAACAGACTTGTGTTCCTTCCTGGAACCACGTACACTTTGGACGTGCGTGTCCGACCATTAAATGTCACGTTGCACCTCAGTTCTCCTTTAAATTCCAACTTTTTGCCGCACACACTCCTCGCCATCTTGCTGGTTTCCATTAGTTCGGGTCGACCGATCCTTCTCCAGATATCTTCATCTATGATGCTGATGTCCGAACCACTATCCAGGAGTAATGTTACAGGATGTCCATCTATGTGAACACTGACATACTTATGCCTTTCGCAACTTTTCTCTTTCCTTGTGCGAAGCGCATTCACTTTGTCAGTCTTTCGTTTTTTCTTCTGGTCACAGCACGTTCCCTTGTGGCCTTTGAACCCACATTCGTAACATATCTTATTCCTGAACCAGCAGGTCTTTTTGGTGTGTCTCGTACTTCCGCAACATTCACAATTTTGGTACTTGTGCATTCTAGGGGTCCTTTGTTCTTGGGTCTTGTAAGTTCCAGGGGTCCTTTGCCTTTTTACATGTTGTACCTTGTAAACGCTTTTTTCTTCAATGCGGGTGTTGTCTCTCTTGATATTAATGAGACGTTGACATTCCTCGGTAACTTTTTGTAAAGTTATATTTGGGTCCGACTCCATAATTGTCAGGATCCGGGATCTGATATCTTTGTCCCTTGGTTCTGTGAGTCCCTGTACAAAGATTAAACATTTAAATAAATCCGCAGAAATTTCATTTAATTTAAATGATTCACATAAGCAATTTACAATACAAGCATACTCTAAATAGTCTTCAGATTCCGATTTCTGTAAATTCAAACATTTATATCTAGAGTGGAAAAGGCTATCTCTTTTATCAAATATTCTAGACAACGTATTAATTGTCTCTTCAAGGGTCACTTCCGGTTTTTTGGGTAAAATTAAGTTAGCGTACTTAGTGTTTTCGTCAGTACCCAGTTTTTGGAGCAACAGCGTGACTTGTTCTTCGTCCGTCCAATCCGAACACCTCTTTGTAAAAACTGTTTCATACCTTCTATAGTATGCTGGAAATGTAACGCCAGTATCGGGAGAGTAGTGAAATTCCGACAAAGAATTTGAAATACCTTCTGCAGAAAAATGCGTTTTTTTCTCAGTTGTCGAGGTTTGAATTAATTTTTCCAAATTCTTTTGTTGAGTCGACATTTGGCGTTGAAGTATTTTTGTTTGTTCTTGTTGTGCCTCTAAAGATTTTTGTGTTATTTCTTGCTGTTGTTGTTGCAGCTGTTGTTGTTGCACTAAGAATTGTTGTGTCATTTTTTACTGTTCCTGAACGCTAAGAGTTAGCACTTTCGTCAACTCAGCCAATTGTTCCATATTTAAAAAAGAAAATGTCTTTCTAAAATTTACAACAATGATTCCACAAAATTTCGTAAGTATACGTTTTTCGCCAATTAGCAACAAGTCTTGAAAGAATAAATGTTTCCACACAGTTCATACAATTTAGCAATAGTAATTCTGCCTAAACGTAATTTTACACAATAATACTTTTCAAATTTACACAACGAATAATGCCCGAAAATGAGCAAACTGTTTTCAACAAAAATACGGTTGCACGAAAGAAAAAAAAATTAAATTATAACAATAGTCTGTTTAATTTAGAGAAACAAAAAATCGTAAAAGTTCTTTTTTTTTCTTCCAAAAACGTAATCCAAAGGTGCCGGGTTCGAATTCCGCCTGCGTTCCTCACATATTTTTTTCTTCAAAAAATATAAATAAAGTTCACTTTACCGTGTCAATATCTTTCAAGTACAATTTTATTACCTTTCCGTGAGTTCATATCGGAGAAATCCGTACTTTATGTAAGACAATTTCGAATAGTTCTTTGCCGTACGTGTTCAGTAACGAAATCCTTGTAAATTTGAATAGTACACAGTCCTATTAGTACGGTAATTTATCTCTGTTAAGAGATAAGAATCATCCTTGTCGCCAACTGTTATATCCCGTTTTGACGGTATATAATAACATGACAAAATACGCCGAGTGGAATGCGTAACAAAAAGGTTTATTCGTACTTCGAATAATACACAATACAAAATGGCTGCTCGCCTTGAAGTTGATATACGCGTAAATGAAGGTAAAGGAAAAAGGTAACTTAACGTGTGTGAGCGGAACGCTCGTCCTGGGAGCTTGGTTAATCCTGACTACACTTGGAGAGTGTAAGACGCGAGACGATCGGGCTAGTGCGTACCACTGAACTGACTCCAAGACAATTCAAGACGCTCTTTTATACACCGTTTTGTATCCGGTGCTATCCGTAATTATGTCCCTTATAACATTTTGGGTGATCCATGAGGCGCAACTTCGTGTCACACATACTTTAGATGTCACCATTCGTTGAGGCAAACATGTGTTTGACATGCAGTTTCAGGAAGGCATCTTGCAGCCGGTTGCCGGTATACAAATACGTGGAGTCCCGCCTTGTCGCCTAGCAATAAGAGGGTGGGGTTCTATATACTTATATATGCAAACAATAATA
>NC_136503.1:33750752-33760752 GCF_053919585.1 Euprymna scolopes
CGGTTTAGGTGTTCCATGGAAGGGCTGTCCCCTATCATGTAAGTAAGAAGACATACTAGATAAGTGAAAATGATATTAGGATAAGATTAGAAACACGTTTTTATGGCTCTAACATTTAGATATTGGCAGGTAACTCCAGGAAGAAAAAAACATTCGATGCGTTGCACACACGCGGAAATGGATTCGATGTAAAGAATACAGACTTTCCACCATTTTTTAACGGAATTCATTATTTGACTAACAAATATGTGAGAGGATATGTGTCAAAAGTTGAAACAATACAATTAGGAAATATTAAACATTCCAATAGAAAAGTTATGTTTTAATAAATAAAATCGTCACAATGAAAACGTAAGACAGAGATAGGCTGTGTTACTATTTTCTTCGCCAACCGACAACCGCTTAAACAAGCATCACTCCACGCGCATTTCAGAAAAGGCAAAACACCAGTAATAATTTATATTCAAACCTGATTTGTTGGTGTGAAATAAAAGCAATATATTTTTATAGATCAATTGTGTTGTGGTTTTGCTCGCTGTCAGTATATATATATATATATATATATATATATATATATATATATATATATATATATATATATAGTAATTTATAAAATATATATGGCGATTAAGCTACACTGAATATTCTGCGTTTCATCCAACTATAGGATTCGTCAGGCTTATGCGCGAATTCTGTCGTTGCTTCTTGTTTTTATACATGTTGAGGATTACTAGTTGGCCAATCAGCTTTCTAGTATCCACCGCGCCCCTTCCTACCAGCCAATAAGCATGTATTTTATCGAACAAAGGATCTGTTTTAGAGCTAGGTTAGTGGTTTTAGGTGGCCGTTCTGCTTCTTTTTTTTATATACATATAAATATACCTATGTGTACACAATAATGCACATATATATATATATATATATATATATATATATATATATATATATATATATATACATATATGCGTGTGATCGTTTATGTATATTCATGTTTATTTAATTTATTTATTTGTTTGTTTTCTATTGTTATTGTTAGTTTTAAAGCTATTTTGTATCGCTATCCTAGAGTAAGTTTTATTTTGTGAACACAGTTGTTTGCTATTTCCCGCCAACAGTTAAATAGATTTTGAGGTTCTTTAAAGTACAGGATAGAAAATTTTTCATGGAGGCATAATTTACATGGGTCGTCTAAATGTCTGCATGTGGTAGCTTGTCTTATTATTTTCCATTCGACTACCGGCGAATGTCCGCTTTCTTTGAGTTCCCAGTATTTATTCGCTAGTGTTGTTTTTATACGGTGTTTTTTATTTTTGAATGTGCTTTTGTGGTCATAGTATCGGGTTTTGAAATCTAAGGAAGTCATGCCTATGTAATATTTTTTGTTGTTCGGGTTTTCTTTTGCAAATATTGTCGCTTGATAGACTACGCTTTTTGTTAGACATTTGTTTTGGACTGGGCAAAGTGTGCGGTGTCTACAATTGCATTTATCGTGTTCGTTATTAGTATTTTTATTTATGTTATGGTTGTACTTGTCCGGGGTTGGTTTGTTATTATTATTATTATTATTATTATTATTATTATTATTGTTGTTATTATTGTTATTATTATTATTATTATTATTATTATTATTATTATTATTATTATTATTATTATTATTATTATTATTATTATTATTTCTGCTAGTGTTGTTTTTATTTCTGTCCTGGTGTCTACTTTTTTTATTGTTTATTTTGTTGTTGTTTACATTGTTTTCATTTAGTATTTTGTTATTATGTGCCTTAGTTATCATCTCTAAATTTTCGCAACAACTGTAAGATAACTTCAAGGTATTTTTATTGAAGATTTTGTGTAAGGGGTTGGTTGCGGGAAAGTGTTTTTCAATAAGATCTAGAAGTTTCTTGCCAAGTTTTGTTTTTAACATTTGATTGTATGGGGCCGTATACCAAATTATAGTTCTTTTTCTTCTGCTTTTAATTTTATTATAGTTGTTGGTGTTTTGTTGTTTATATTGGCCAACTAGTAATCCTCAACATGTATAAAAACAAGAAGCAACGACAGAATTCGCGCATAAGCCTGACGAATCCTATAGTTGGATGAAACGCAGAATATTCAGTGTAGCTTAATGGCCATATATATTTTATAAATTACTAACTAGCTTTACCTACGTATTGAGCACTTTTGAAGTAAATACTTAAAGTTTACGCATAAATCTATACTTTCGTATAGTAAATTTATGTGAATAAATGAAATAGTTATATATATATATATATATATATATATATAGTCTGGGTAGGTTTATCCATTAAAGGCGTTGAGTGAAATTTGCAAATCAAATAAGAGACGTGTTACATTTAACACTTTAAAGCCAAATAACAACGCGATTTTTTAAAAATTTTATCAAATAAACGGATGTTTATTTTTATAGAGAGAAATATATTTCGGAGATATACACTCCTTTTTCAATCTGTATATATATATATATATATATATATATATTATATATATATATATATATATATATATATATATATATATATATATATATATATACAGATGCTGGAACAGTCAAAAATTGAACATTTTAAAAGGCTGAGAAAAATAAACAGTAAGATGAACATCTTTAAGTTTAGAATATAGACTTTTTGTGGCTTATTTGTGTACTAGACTGGGTGCCCGGCGTTAGTGTGTAAGCATAAAAAAACAGTTGTATTAGGCAGACAGGTTCGAACCCGTGACGCGAAAGCAGAAAAGAAAGTGGAGATGTGTGTAAGGGTGTTGGTTGAGAAAAAAAAAAAAGAAAGAAAAAATTGCGAGCACAAAAAAATAGGTAGTAGGCAGGCAAACTGGCGCTAGGAAGGAAAAGAAAGTGAAAAAAAAACGTGACTGCAACCATCGTAAAACTGGAAGTGACGTAGGTTCAAATTAGGGCTAGACAATCGAAAAGAAGCGATGACTTTCGAAAATATCACCGATAAAAGCGACCTCCTCCCTGAAGAAAGTTTCTGGTTGAGGGTGAAAACATTTATGTTTTGGGCCAATTTTTCGGTATTTGTCGTCCGAAGGGCGGAACATAAAAATGATACTGGTTTCATGAAAATCGGTTGCTTCTGTCGAAAGTTTTTGCGAGATATAAATACATGCATACATACAAAAAGACACGTGAGATTTATATTATAGATGCCCTGTAGTTACATTCAGTTTCATAAATTAAGAGATTGGTATAAAAAAAGGTGAAATATAAGCATATTTCCCCATATATATATATATATATATATATATATATATATATATATATATTACATTTTCACCCCAAACAAGGCACATTGCCACTTTGGTGTAGGGGGCTACTATCAGGGGCAACAGCTACTGGGGTACTATGTAGGGATTTGGGCAGCAAGATGTTGGTTCACGTTGCACTTGAACTTCTGCACGTCAGTAGAATTGGGGAAGCAGGGACCTGAAATGGAATTCCAAAGTCTAGCGGTTCTGGGGAAGAAACCACTGGAGTAGAAATCTTTTACATCTAGGGATCTCTACAGTGTGGGGATGTGATTTTGTAGCCTGTCGGGTCTGTCGAGGGTGCTCACGTCGTGGGGGCACAAGTGCTTGCAGTTCGTTAGAGCATTCACCATTAAAATACTTGTAGAACAGGCAGAGGGATGCAACGTTTCGTCGATGAGACAGAGGCTGAAGCTTAGATGCCAGTTCAGGGCCTACCAGATTTGCGACTCTCTTTATAACCTTGTGAAGGAGCGAGAGACTAGTAGCCGATGCATCAGCCCAAATATGACAGCAATACTCCATACATGGGCGAATAGTTGCCTTATAAAGGTACCAGTGCGCAAAACAACGAGATATTATAAAAAGGCTGACTGGGAAGCCATCAGAGATCTTATCAGAGATGCCCTATGGGGAAATATTTTTTCTCTTCCTGCGGAACAGTGCGCAAACGAGACCACTGAATGGTTCAAAACTGCAATCTAAGCGCATGTTCCCATGCGGAAATTTTATAGCAAGGCCCACTCTCCCCAATGATTTATATATATATATATATATATATATATATATATATATATATATATATATATATATATATATATATATATATATAATTCTTGGTTCGTTCGTTATCAATAAAACCTTATTTCTACATTACCAATTTAATTGAAATTTTCAGACAGTCTTTCCTTAGAGTCGAGAATGGTTTTATGTTATTAAAATAAATTAATATTGCAAATTATAAAAGTATTAAATAAAATAAAATATTTTTCGTAAGTCGTTTTTGCGGCACTATTCGGATTTTACTTCCGGTAGTTATTTCAATTCATTCACCACGATTTGATGACTCTAATCGATAAGTGAAAAAAAACATCCTCTATTTTTTAAATTTAAATTCATTTCCCAATTTTTTTAAATTTAAAAGAATGCTCGCCAGTAGGTGCGTTTTAAGTTGAAACGTAAAAGTCAAAGAACCTTAACAAAACCATCTTTGTCGTAAAAGCAAAATTGGCAGCACACGTTTTTTTGTTTGTTCTTTTTTTTAAACAGTTGTTTATATATAAGAAAATATGAACTTTTTTATTATTAAAACTATAAATTGTTAGGTGAAAGGACAGTTTTTCTCGAAGAAAATTCACGGTACATATGAATTTTGGTAACGTGTTTTTATTTTTATTTTATTTTTTCAGCCATTCTTACCATCGAGAGGGGAGTGTGTTTTGTTACTATTCTGTGCTTTCAACTAACAATTTATTATTTAAACAAAAAAAAACAATTTATTATTTACAATTTATTATTATAAAAAAGATATCGTGAAACTATATAAAAAATGTATTACGAAAGTTGAATTTAACTTGAAAAAAAACAACGGGATTAAGGTCCGATTAAGATTCTATTGTTTCGTTTTTGCTTTTTTTGCCGTAAGAAAACTTTTTTAACAAAATTGAAAGTACACTTTTTTCTTCTTTTTTTTGGCAGAAGTTTTTATATGCGAAAATATGAATGCTTTTTCTTTATTAAAGTAATTGTTAGGTTAAATACAGAAAAGTTTTCGGCAGATTTGCCGTTTAGTTGTACAAATATCCTCAAACCAGGCAATCACTAAAAGGGGTTCTTAAAAGTCAACACCGGTATCGAGCAGAAGGTTTTTTGCATGTTTTACAAACTTTAAATGGTAAAATGTAATCACATAATTATTGAAAATGTGATTATGTGATTAAAATTTAATTTAAATTAACCATGTTGTTTAACAAATTTAAAAAATAATGCAAGATGAAGTATTACAATGATTAAATACGTTTTATTTTATAATTTAACATTAAAAACATTGAACAATAAAAATAAAATTCTGGGTCCTTATATATTTTTTGTTACTGTGTTGAAATAATAATGTTATTTTTTTGAAAGTCATTCTTTACATGGGGAGGATGTTTTATAACTATTCTGTGCTTACATTTTATAGTTTAAAAAAAGATATCTTGAAACTTAAATTTAACCTGAAAAGAACTATTTAAAAATAGTGTGGTATCAAAAACGCATAAGCACCAAATTTTGGTTTAATTTTACAGTAGATATTGTTCTCGGATGCATACAAGGGCAGATGCTGCCGTCCTATTTTTATAGTTTTTTTTTCAGTTTAAATTCAAGTTTGACGATATCTTTTTTCAATTTTAAGGTGGAAGCACAGAATGGTTATAGAACACCATCAGCTCCACATTAAGAATGGTTTTCAAAATAATAACGTTATTACTTCAGCACGCCACCAAAAATACATGAGTACCCAAAATTTCATTTTTATTGGACAATGTTTTTAATGTTACATAAAATAAAACATTTAATCATTTTAAAACTTCGTCTTGCATTATATTTTTTTTTTAATTTCTTAAACAACATGGTTAATTTAAATTAAATTTTAATCACATGATCACATTTTCAATAATGTGCTTATATTTTACCCATTTAAAGTTTGTAAAATATGTAAACAAACTTTTGCTCTATACCGGTGTCGACCTTTAAGAGTACCTTTTTAGTGATTACCTGGTTAGAGGATATTTGTACAACTAAACGTCAAATCTGCCTTCTGAGCTTTCAACTAACAATTTATTAAAAAAACAAAAGGTAAATTTTCACATTAGGTCCACCTCCACAATTTTTAATATGGCTAGGTGGGGGTGTTTATTCTGAAAGCCGTTCTTAACATGGGGAGAATGGTGGTATTTATTCCAAAAGCCGTTTTTAACATGGGGAGGTTAGAGGTGTTTATTCCGAAAGCCATTCTTAATATGGGGAGGTTTGGGGTGTTTATTCATGTCCGCCAGTGAATTATAGTGCATAGTATAGGTCTTTATATCCCGAAAACTACTTGCCTCTGCAAATTTTAAATGAGATTTTCCTATTCAGCATAGTCGAAAACCTTTAAAAGTAGTCATTTTAAAGAAAATTGTGGAGATGGACCTAATGTAAACAAAAATTTAAAAAAAAAAAAAAAAAGATATCGTGAAATTTAAATTTAACTTGGAAAAAACTATTTTAAAATAGCGCGGTACCAAAAATAAAAATAGACAGAAAAATGCCCCCTTCGAGTTTGACTTGCACAAAGATTTGAAAAATTTGCCAACAAAAACAAATATATAACAAGTAAATGTTTTCAAAGGCAAGATAAGTTACTTTTCTACCTAACTGGATAATTTTAAGTGTTTTTATTGGGTTTGCATTACTGTACGCATAGATCCGAAAAAATTGTCAAGAAACAAATGTATAACAAATATTATCAAAGGCAATATAAGTTACTTTTCTACCAAATTGGATGATTTTTAGTGTTTTTATTCAATGAAAAATGTTTATTCGGCTCGAAAACACAGCGTTTACCGCTATATTTGAAAATTACAAATAGCGGCAGACTGTGTTAAACACGTTAAGTTTAGGAAAAAGAGTTAAAACTAAAAAACTGTAAAAATTACTGTTAAATAACCACCGAATATATGGCAGCCTATGTCACGGTAACATATATTGAGTGAGTTCCTAACAGTATTTTGTATAGTTCTTTTAGTTTTAACTCATTTTCCCAAACTTAACGTGTTTGACACGGTCTGCCGCCATTTGTATTTTTCAAATATACTGATAAACACTACATATTTTCAAACGGATTAAACATTTTACATTAAATAAAAACACTAAAAGCTTATCCAGTTTGGTAGAAAAGTAATTTATCTTGCCTTTGATAACATTCATTTGTTATATATTTATTTTTCGACAACTTTTTCGTATCGGTGTTTAGTAATACAAACCCTTTTATTTAATGTAACGTTCAGTCGGCTCAAAAAACGGTATTTATCGGTATATTTGAAAAATACAAATGGTGGCGGACACTGTTGATTATTTTAAGTTTGGGAAAGTGAGTTGAAACTAAAAAAAACTATACAAAATACTGTCAGAAACCTACCGAATATGTCAGCCTATGTCACGGTAACATATATTCAGTGGGTTTCTGACACTGTTTTGTATAGGTTTTAAATTATTTCCCCAAACTTTACATATTCAACAGAGTTCGCGACCATTTGTCTTTTTCAAATACATCGATAAACACTGTGTTCTCGAGCTGATTAAACATTTTACATTGAATAAAAACACTGAAAAATCACCGAATTAGGTAGGAACATAACTTACTTTCCATTTGCTTTCATTTATTTGTTTTTGGACAATTTTTTCGAATCTGTGTACTGTAACGCCCCCCCCCCTCACTCAAATACTAATTAAAAACTCAGATTTTTAAATAGAAAAAAAAAACTCGATTTAGCGTTTCAACATTTTAGCAACGGTCTGCTTAATCCACTGATTGTTGGTCGAGTCCAGGCCATGATTGACGGAATTCTGCAAGAACGCTATTTTTTTTACATTTTCGCCTTTTTTTTCACTTTTTGGAGTGGATTGCTGTACTAAGGATATAAGAAACAGGCATTTTCTCATTTTATTAGATTTTTCATTACACTAAATTGAGCCACAGCAACGCGTGGCAGGGTACAGCTAGTACACATATATATATATGATTGTCAAAATGTGAGAGATTGTATATAATAAATTCCACAGCAAAACAACGTCGCAGCCCACATGAGCCATGACAGTCAACGAACCGGAAGTCCAAGACTCGAGTTTCGCCCTCATTTGGACTCATCAGTTAGACACATTCAAACTCAGGATTCGAAACCCAATCCTCTTGCATGCGAGGCAAGCACTCTATCAACTGAGCAAACGCCTTGCACACAAGAATTTCTATTAACCAACACACATCAAGCAAACCGCGCCGAAATCCGACTTTAAAATGAACCTACTTTGTCTCGACAAGGGACGCGGCCATCCAACCAGCTAATAACCCCAAGACCATGTCTCACAAGTAGGAGTTTTTAACTCGAAAGGATGATGCCATCCAGCAATGCTAACCAAGCGAGCAACTTATGACAGGATGTTCAGAATGTGAGAGATTGTATATAATAAATTCCACAGCCAAACAACGTCGTAGCCCACAAGAGCCATGACAGTCAACGAAAATACTCCTACTTGTGAGACATCGGCTTGGGGTTAATAGCTGGTTGGATGACCGCATCCCTTGTCGAGACGAAGTAGGTTCATTTCACAGTCGGATTTCGGCGCGGTTTGCTTGATCTGTGTTGGTTAATAGAAATTCTTGTGTGCGGGGAGTTTGCTCAGTTGGTAGAGTGCTTACCTCGCATGCAAGAGTTCGGGTTTCGAATTCTGAGTTTGGATGTGTCTAACTGATGAGTCCAAATGTAGGTGAAACTGGAGTCTTGGACTCCCGGTTCTTGACTGCCATGACTCTTGTGGGCCGTGATGTTGTTTAGCTGTGGAATTTATTATACATATTATATATACATATATATATATATATATATATATATACATATACATATATATATATAATAAATTCCACAGCAACCTCTTCCACTCTTTCATCCCAAAAATTAGCGAACATTTCTGTAAAAGTCTGAGGAGGCTACAGACGGCCAAAAAAACGGCAGTGTAGCCGAAACAATAATGTAACATAACAGAAAGATACGGTAATAAAAAAAATAAAACGCATATTTGCTCTACAATAGTATTGAGCACTTTTTTCAGGTTTTATTAATTACCATCCTCACTATATATATATTTATTTATATATATCCGTTTACTTTCTTTTTCTTCATAGTCATCGCAATTCGACAGGTCATTGCTTTCACTCGGTGGTTTGTACTTTTCTATATAGGTCAAATACTTGCAAGGTAATGATATACGGTAGTTACTTATTAAATGTACTTTTGTTTATACTGGGTTTGTGTATAAATATCGTGGCTGAATAATGAGCGTATATTTGTTTTTCTTGTAATTATATATATATATGAATATACATCTATGTATATGACATATATGGAGTGATATACATATATATATATATATATATATATATATATATATATATATATTCATATGTATGTGTATGTATGTACATATGTGTGTATGTATGTATATATATGTATGTATGTATATATATATATATGTATGTGTGTATATGTATATATATATCTATATATCTATATATCTATAAAAGTGAACGTGTCTGTCTGTCTGTGTACATTTCCCTACGCAATAACTCTGTCAATTTTTAGTCTATAGACTCGAAATTTGAAATACCGGGTACTGAGATTTGGGAGAATCGATGTGACGGGTGTCAGCCAGAAATTTGGCTGTTAAGGGGTCAAATTTCAACGATTTGACCTTTAAGAACTCTACCAAACTCCTCCGACAATTTTGGGTCTAGACACTTGAAATTTTAGATATAGGTTCCTTGAACCTGGATCTAATTTAATAAAGTGATTTGAGCCCGAAACTATAAATTTTAAGGGGTCATAATAGGGGTCAAATTAAAAAAAAAATTACTCTTTTTTTCTTTTTTTGCTCAGCATACACCTCCAAACACCCGGGCAACGCCGGGCTGAAATGCTAGTAT